>NC_052325.1:14591093-14627850 GCF_016432855.1 Salvelinus namaycush
AAGATGTTGTTGGACAAGATGTTGTTGGACAAGATGTTGTTGGATAAGATGTTGTAGGACAAGATGTTGTTGGACAAGATGTTGTTGGACAAGATGTTGTTGGACAAGATGTTGTTGGATAATATGTTGTTGGACAAGATGTTGTTGGACAAGATGTTGTTGGATAATATGTTGTTGGACAAGATGTTGTTGGACAAGATGTTGTTGGATAGGATGTTGTTGGACAAGATGTTGTTGGACAAGATGTTGTTGGACAAGATGTTGTTGGACAAGATGTTGTTGGATAGGATGTTGTTGGACAAGATGCTGTCCTGCAGATTTGATGTTCCATAGGCATGATACCGTGTAGATGGAGACATGATGATAAGTCTCATTTCACACCATCGGACTGAATTCCCTTCTTGTTATTCCTGCTATTACTGATTTGTTGCTTTGATGATCCCATGGTTAACTATCTAAAATTGTAGTCAGTAATGTGTCTTTTGGATTACTGTAATCTGATTATTTTCAGTTACTTTCTAATTAATTTTCCCTTAAGATGCAGAAGAAGCCAAAAATAATTATTTATACACATTTGGTGTGTCATCATAGTGGTCTCAGGCTCACTCAGGTGGAAAAACCGTTAACATTTTAAATGCTGAATTGAATGTAATTGAGAAAGCAGAAAGGTCTCAATGTATTTTTTTCACTAACATCCTTTCTGAATTTAAGAGTAATCCAAGAAGTAACCATATCATTTTTAAAAAGTATCTGTAATCTGATACAATATGTTTGCTGGTAATGTAAGCGATTACATTTATAGGTTTTTTGTAATCAGATTACATGTAATCAGTTACTCCCCAACCCTGATCTTTGGCCTGTTGACTGTTTCTATGTTTCTGTGTGTGTAATGTTACTTTTAGGCAATGTCAGTTTCTGTGTCTCTGTGTATGTATACGTCTGTGCCAATTACTGTGTAGGAAAATACAATAATGCTCCACAGCATGTTTCTGTCTCAATCCCACTCCATTCCAAATCCATGTAGGAAACATGGTCGCCTCAGGCCTCCTTTATCCCAGGAGATATGTGGGAACATTTCTGGAATTGTATTCACAGCAAAATCCTTAATCATTTTTGAGAGGAAGAAATGTGTAAATACACCCCATGTCGAGAGACCTAGGGGTCCATCTGGGGTGAAAGGGGGGTAATTTAGGGGGACGGGGTGGGAATTGGGGTTGGTTCTGCCTGTACCAAGCTCCCCAAACCCTGGAAAACCGGAGTCAGCAGAGATCATGAGGATGTGTGGAAGGAAAATCAATGCTTAGTATTCCACAAGGATCTCATCTCAGCCCGTTGTTATTAGTGATGAGATCAGCTCCTCTTGTTCTGGAGATAATGGAGGAAATACCACCCTCAAAGATTTATGTAGCAGATTGTTTTTTTTGCTTTGCTTTATCTTGTGGAGGCCTTATCTGGTGGTGAATCTCTCATTGAAGTGAAAAGCTATGAAATGAGAGTGATAGACTGTGTCCAAACGTTTATCTAGCTATAGCGAGGCATGGGGATATTATTCTGGAACACTGTGGAATGTCTGTGGTATGAACGTCTTCTGTATTAGTTGTGTAAGGTTTTTATCATAGCACCCAACCTCCCTATGTAATAATTTATATGGTTTCATTTAATTTGTTCTTTGATTGATACAATAATGGCTATGAATCTTTCAAGATGAGGAAACATCACCTTGTACCATCATGACTCATTGTCATTTAAAGAATGTTTGGCATCTCTCTCTCTATCTCTCTCTTTCTCTCTCTGTCTGTGTGTCTATCCTAATTCAACTTTGTCAGTATGGAGTTGGCTTTGGACACAGATTCACAGATAAACTAGAAACACACTTTTCTGACGAGGCAGGCTAGTAATAAGAGATGTACACACACACACATCAGAAATCACTGGCAAGAAATCAGATGGAAGCAGAGAGGAAAATAGAGAGTGACGGAGATGTGGAGATGGGTAAAGAGATTGAAAGGAGAGGATAGAGGGCTATGTCATTAAAAAAAGTAGAAAGTGAGAATCAAAGAAAAAGAACAGGCAGGGAGGGATATGGTGAATGGGGAAAAAAGAGAGAATGAGAGACGAGAGAGACCTGAGCCTTTTTCAGCTCGATTCCTCCCTGCCATATGTAAACTGGGACTTGCATTGGTAGTGACATTTGGTGAAATTGCCTTTCTAAAGTAATGTCTTAACTTCATCAGTGGGAGGCACGGCTGTGACCGGAGCATCTGTTCCCTTCAAGAGGCGTGGAATCCAAAATCAATTCACAATACCATTCCAGAATAATGATATGGAATGTTCCACACTGGGGAATGATTGGTATATACAGTAGCTGTGTTATTGAGGTGATATTAGATGTTACGTTCCCAGCAAAATCCTATGTTTGATGAGATTGAGTCTACTGTATATGAATGATTTTATTCTCTTATATGAGGTTAGGGGTCTGGCAGAGAGATGACTTGAGTGTGACAGAGTGGCTCTCTGTCCGGTTGCAGTTCACAGCTGTTTGATAACCTGATCATCGTAATATAGTTCTGTGTCTCAATGCCTAGGAAACCTGTTTAATATTAGCATCTGTCCATTATTACTCCGCATCTAACCAAAGTAGTGGGTGTTTTAAAATCAGATTACTATACATCATGATATGATCATGTGACTTGTTTTGTGATTCAGATTTCATAATACACTGCTCAAAAAAATAAAGGGAACACTTAAACAACACAATGTAACTCCAAGTCAATCACACTTCTGTGAAATCAAACTGTCCACTTAGGAAGCAACACTGATTGACAATAAATTTCACATGCTGTTGTGCAAATGGAATAGACAACAGGTGGAAATTATAGGCAATTAGCAAGACACCCCCAATAAAGGAGTGGTTCTGCAGGTGGTGACCACAGACCACTTCTCAGTTCCTATGCTTCCTGGCTGATGTTTTGGTCACTTTTGAATGCTGGCGGTGCTTTCACTCTAGTGGTAGCATGAGACGGAGTCTACAACCCACACAAGTGGCTCAGGTAGTGCAGCTCATCCAGGATGGCACATCAATGCGAGCTGTGGCAAGAAGGTTTGCTGTGTCTGTCAGCGTAGTGTCCAGAGCATGGAGGCGCTACCAGGAGACAGGCCAGTACATCAGGAGACGTGGAGGAGGCTGTAGGAGGGCAACAACCCAGCAGCAGGACCGCTACCTCCGCCTTTGTGCAAGGAGGAGTAGGAGGAGCACTGCCAGAGCCCTGCAAAATGACCTCCAGCAGGCCACAAATGTGCATGTGTCTGCTCAAACGGTCAGAAACAGACTCCATGAGGGTGGAATGAGGGCCCGACGTCCACAGGTGGGGGTTGTGCTTACAGCCCAACACCGTGCAGGACGTTTGGCATTTGCCAGAGAACACCAAGATTGGCAAATTCGCCACTGGCGCCCTGTGCTCTTCACAGATGAAAGCAGGTTCACACTGAGCACGTGACAGACGTGACAGAGTCTGGAGACGCCGTGGAGAACGTTCTGCTGCCTGCAACATCCTCCAGCATGACCGGTTTGGCGGTGGGTCAGTCATGGTGTGGGGTGGCATTTCTTTGGGGGACCGCACAGCCCTCCATGTGCTCGCCAGAGGTAGCCTGACTGCCATTAGGTACCGAGATGAGATCCTCAGACCCCTTGTGAGACCATATGCTGGTGCGGTTGGCCCTGGGTTCCTCCTAATGCAAGACATTGCTAAACCTCATGTGGCTGGAGTGTGTCAGCAGTTCCTGCAAGAGGAAGGCATTGATGCTATGGACTGGCCCGCCCGTTCCCCAGACCTGAATCCAATTGAGCACATCTGGGACATCATGTCTCGCTCCATCCACCAACGCCACGTTGCACCACAGACTGTCCAGGAGTTGGCGGATGCTTTAGTCCAGGTCTGGGAGGAGATCTCTCAGGAGACCATCCGCCACCTCATCAGGAGCATGCCCAGGCATTGTAGGGAGGTCATACAGGCACGTGGAGGCCACACACACTACTGAGCCTCATTTTGACTTGTTTTAAGGACATTACATCAAAGTTGGATCAGCCTGTAGTGTGGTTTTCCACTTTAATTTTGAGTGTGACTCCAAATCCAGACCTCCATGGGTTGATAAATTTGATTTCCATTGATAATTTTTGTGTGATTTTGTTGTCAGCACATTCAACTATGTAAAGAAAAAAGTATTTAATAAGAATATTTCATTCATTCAGATCTAGGATGTGTTATTTTAGTGTTCCCTTTATTTTTTTGAGCAGTGTATATCAAATCAGAGAATGATAACGGTTGAGATTCTCTTTGACTATGAAACGTACTAAAATACTGTCGAGTAGCATCAGTATCAGTGTGTGGCTGGCATCAGTATCAGTGTGTATGCCCTGTCGTGCATACATTACACAATCAACTGAGACCTCCTGTCACTTAAGACAAGTGTAATTCAATGTCGGAAAATCACCCTTTCTCCTCCTCCTCTCCCCCTACTCGCTTCCTCCTCTTGACTCTGTCCTCTATTGATCAGCAGATATAGATCAGACAGACAGACAGTGAATAGCCTAGCACCAGTAACACCCTGTCTGTATGTCTGTCTGTCTGTAATCAGCTCTCTCTGAGTTAAGGAAGTAGAAGCACTAATGGCCTCTGCTGTCATTGTTTCATGTCTTCCTCACCTCAGTGTTTAGCACCAAGCTCACACATATGCATGCAAGCACACACACACACACACACACACACACACACACACACACACACACACACACACACACACACACACACACACACACACACACACACACACCTTTGTCAAGACGTCTACATACACAGTCAAGCTAATTGCATGCCTATACCCAACGCGTGATCACTGATCCTATCTGATCAGGTTCAGTATAGCAAGCTTGATGGTGTCCGTGTTGAAGATCGTCCTCACTCCCATACAGCTCTGGTACAGTTATCTATCTGTCAGAGCTAGAAGCTCATTGTCTGCGCCACACATCAATCCCTTTCCCAGGGGCCTTTGCAGTGGAAGGTAGATGTCATGCTGTGACACCGTGCCAAATCCTCTCTGTTGATTGAACGAAGGAGTGAGAAAGAGAGAGAAACCAGCAATCTGGACACAATAACTGACTCTTTATGATTATTGTGGCCTTTGTCCACCAAATAGGGGAACAGATCAATGTTTTACATTTTAATTCTTTATTTCACCTTTATTTAACCAGGTAGGCCAGTTGAGAACAAGTTCTCATTTACAACTGCGACCTGGCTAAGATAAAGCAAAGCAGTGCGACAAAAACAACAACACAGAGTTACACATGGGATAAACAAACGTACAGTCAATAACACAATAGAAAAATCTGTATACAGTGTGTGCAAATGAAGTAAGGAGGTAAGGCAATAAATAGACCAATAGTGGCGAAGTAATTACAATTTAGCAATTTACACTGGAGTGATATATGTGCAGATGAGGATGTGCTAGTAGAAATACTGGTGTGCAAAAGAGCAGAAAAACAAAAACAAATATGGGGATGAGGTAGGTAGTTGGTTGGATGGGCTATTTACAGATGGGCTGTGTACAGCTGCAGAGATCGGTAAGCTGCTCTGACTGCTGACGCTAAAAGTTAGTGAGGGAGATATGTCTCCAACTTCAGTGATTTTTGCAATTTGTTCCAGTCATAGGCAGCAGAAAACTGTACGGAAAGGGGGCCACATAGGTGTTGGCTTTAGGGATGACCAGTGAAATATACCTGCTGGAGCGCGTGCTACGGGTGGGTGTTGCTATCGTGACCAGTGAGCTGAGATAAGGCAGAGCTTTACCCAGCAAAGACTTATAGATGACCTGGAGCCAGTGGGTTTGGTGACAAATATGTAACGAGGACCAGCCAAGGAGAGCATACAGGTCGCAGTGGTGGGAAGTATATGAGGCTTTGGTGACAAAACGGATGGCACTGTGATAGACTGCATCCAATTTGCTGAGGAGAGTGTTGGAGGCTATTTTGTAAATTACATCACCGAAGTCAAGTATCCATAGGATAGTCAGTTTTACATGGGTATGTTTGGCAACATGAGTGAAGGAGGCTTTGTTGCGAAATAGGAAGCCGATTCTAGGTTTCATTTTGGATTGGAGATGCTTAATGTGAGTCTGGAAGGAGAGTTTACAGTCTAGCCAGACACCTACGTAGGTATTTATAATTGTCCACATATTCTAAGTCAGAACCGTCCAGAGCTGTGATGCTAGTTGGGCGGGCAGGTGTGAGCAGCGATTGGTTGAAGAGCATGCATTTCGTTTTACTTACATTTAAGATCAGCTGGAGGTCACGGAAGGAGTGTTGTATGGCGTTGAAGCTCGTTTGGAGGTTTGTTAACACAGTGTCCAAGGAATGGCCAGATGTATACAGAATGGTGTCGTCTGCGTAGAGGTGGATCAAAGAATCACCCGCAGCAAGAGCGACATCATTGATATATACAGAGGAAAGAGTCGGCCTGAGAATTGAACCCTGTGGCACCCCCATAGAGACTGCCAGAGGTCCGGACAACAGGCCCTCCGATTTGACACACTGAACTCTATCTGAGAAGTAGTTAGTGAACCAGGCGAGGCAGTCATTAGAGAAACCAAGGCTGTTGAGTCTGCCGATAAGAATACGGTGATTGACAGAGTCGAAAGCCTTGGCCAGGTCAATGAATACAGCTGCACAGTACTGTCTTTTATCGATGGCGGTTATGATATCGTTTAGGACATTGAGCGTGGCTGATGTGCACCCGTGACCAGCTCGGAAACCAGATTGCGTAGGTGAGAAGGTACGTTGGGATTCAAAATGGTCAGTGATCTTTTTGTTCACTTGGCTTTCGAAGACTTTAGAACAGCAGGGCAGGATGGATATAGGTCTGTAACAGTTTGGGTCTAGTGTGTCTCCCCCTTTGAAGATTGGGATGACTGCGGCCGCTTTCCAATCTTTAGGAATCTCAGACGATACGAAAGAGAGGTTGAACAGAATAGTAATAGGGGTATCTAACCCAATGTGAGAATTAAGCCAGAGATATTACTTGAGAAACAAGAGGAGCTAAAGAGAAACTTTAATAAGGAAAGCACATACTTGTGAACTCATTTGTTGCTACTGAGCTTGGCTCAGTACAAATGTAATTTAGATTCCATTCTTACATCTGCTGGAGAATATCTTGTAGCATTTTTTAATTAAGATGTCAAACCCTAGGGAAGCTTGTTCCAACAGACTACTACTAACTGAATGTCCTTCAATGCTTCAAGATTGTTCGGGAGAGAATAAACTTGGTTAACACTTTTTATAATCCATCTGTCTATGCACACATAATATTGCATTTAATACTTGCTACAATCCTTCAAAGAAATGTATAACAGACTATATGAATGCATAGCTTAATCACTCTAACAGAATTCATAAAGCATTACTCACAGAGATTCACAGAAAGTATTCCCCAAATGATGCGGTGGAATTACAAATCCCAAATCTCTCTAGATAACTTTTTTCTGCATCACAGATCCCATCATGGAAGTCTGTGCTTTTAGGATTGTGTCTTGTCTGAGAACAGTGTATATTGTTTTTCCTGAAGGATGGAAACGGAGAGAAGACTCCAAAGCTCTTTTGGAAAACATAGAGCAGCCATGCAAGACGAGGGATTGTGGTGACTATGAATGTCTGATAAGAAGCACTGAGACGGAATAATTTACAGGGATGAGAATTTACAGTAGGTTTCATATTGGAGGGTTGGGATGAGGTATAGCGGAACACACATAGGGACTAATAATATGGATGGTGGACTGGTAAGGAATGCGAAAAAGAGGTGATAGGTAACATATGTCATGTTATTGAAGGGGCATTTGAAGATACATTCACAAGGATGGAGTTCTGGGATGAATAGAACAGAGAGAAACATTGAGAGAAAGAGATGGATCGAGTGGGATTTGAACAAGTGCATTTGGAATCCATCCCCTTATGAAGTAGCCTAGACATACCCTCCACTCACCGACTATTTAATACTCCTTCTTCCCCTCTCCCTCTCTCCCTAGAGGTAAAGCTACAGTATAATTGTATACTTCTCTTTTTTTTCTCCCGCTGCATCCATTGCATACGTCTCCCTGCCTAAATGCAATGCATGTCCGTGATGCTTTTCTCTAGGCGTCCATAGTGTATGCAATGTATTCACATCAGGTTCCTTGATGCCTGTATTTTTGCAGAATTATGCCAGATTGACGCTTATCAATGATATCATGTAGGCATCACTTGCTTCCATTGTATATCATTAACTCAGCAGACATAGCTCTCAGGGCTGTAGTGGAGCATACTCTAACTGTACACCAGCGACTCGCTAATCATGTACATAATGCAATTTATATATGTTATGCAAGAGAGACTGGAGTGCCTCTGCCAGGTCTGACAATAGTACAAGGTCAGAGTGGAAACATGTTTCCCTAACTGGAATGTGTCTGACTTAGCATCTACAGAAATATGTCTGATCCAACTCCACTTCTATAACTGATAGGGAGACTCTGTTGAGTCATCAGGAATCTATTCAAGGTTGGCATTGGACTCATAGTGCGTTCCATTCAGTGTTTGCGTTCTGGTTGCATCTGGTTAGAGTTTGGCTGCAGGGACTGTATGATAAGCAGTTTGTGGTCATCTTTTGGATGGCTGAAGAGCAGAATATGCCAATGGGGAGGATAGGGTCATCTTTTATTGGAAAGAAGGGTGGATGAAAGACTTGAGTCTGTAGGGGAGGTCTGGGACGAACAGAGAACATCAGTCCTCTCTCTCTCTTTCTCCTTTCCTCTGTCATTATTCCTCCCGCCTCTTCTCTCCAACTCTCGCTCTCTCCCTCCATCTCTCTTTCCCTCTCTCCACAACGGCTCCCATCTGGTTACTATGGAAACTCCACATATGTCTCCCACAGCTGTTTTTCAGTTTTCCCCAAAATGACAGCTGGTTGTTTTCCCTCTCTTTCTCACACACTCTCCGTCTCTCTCTTCACGGTCAAACAGCCTGATGAAACAGAGCACACAGACAAACACATTAACACCAGGCAAAAGAGCAACAACCTGCATTAATTTACACTGCTGCCAAAATGCTCACTGCCTGAGTTAGCACGGATCAAATCAAGTCAAGTTTATTCGGTGCGTACACAGTTTTCATTAGGTATAAAAGGTGCAGTGAAATGTTTACTTGCGAGCTCCCTCAACAGTACAGTACAACATCAATATAAATCATGCACAGTGGTAATAATAATGCTAATCATGAAGACAGGGTATCCATTGGTTTTCCATGAGTAGTATATGAGCTAGGTGGTTGTATTGTGTATAGGGGATGGAAAAGACATGGTCTTAGAGTGTGTAGAGATGTAATGGTCCACAGCAATACTGGATAGTACCTGTCAATCATTTCAATAGAACAGGACAGTGGGTAGCGTTGGCATATGAACCAATAGTAGAGCAGGACAGAGGACAGTGTTGACCTATGGACCAATAGAACAGCAGAACAGTGGGCAGTGTAAACGTATGGACTAATAGAGAACCACAACACCGGAAAGTGTTGTCATGATCCAATAGAACAGAAACGGAACATCAGCCATATGGTCCAGCATACAGCACTTCTGTTTGATTGCCCTGAGGGTCAATACATACATAGCTCTTGACTTCTGACCTCTGTTCAGTCAAGCTCAACAACGCCCTATAAAAACACATAGACGGGTCCTTCCAGTGTGTGGAAGGTCAAACAGACCTGATGCCGTCCAGACTGATGCCTGACTGTATTAGTCTATTATTTCGGAAGACTTGTGATTCAATTAATATATACAGTAGTGTTTAGATTTGACAGTTTAGTCATTTAGCAGACAATGTTATCCAGGGTTATTCACCATTCTACTGAAGCACTGTAGGTGAACCAACCACCACATATGTTAATTAGCCTTAATTACTAACCTACAGTAGTTGGGATTATATTCCTGAGCTTTTAGGCGGGAGACAGGTGTTTATGTGTGTGTGTATGTGAGAGAGAGCGAGAGAGAGAGAAATTAGTGTTGAATGACTTTAGGAAGGCTATGTTCTTCCTCATCAACCATTTAAGATCCATTAAGCACCAGAAGACTGCGTGCGTGCGCATATAAATGTGTGCGTGTGTAACAGTTTAACTTTACGTCCGTCCCCTCGCCCCGACCCGGGCGCGAACCAGGGACCACATCAACAACAGTCACCCACGAAGCATCGTTACCCATCGCTCCACAAAAGCCACGGCCCTTGCAGAGCAAGGGGAACCACTACTTCAAGGTCTCAGAGCAAGTGACGTCACCGATTGAAAGGCTATTAGCGCGCACCACCGCTAACTAGCTAGCCATTTCACATCCGTTACACGTGTGCATTAGTCATTTAGCAGACAATGTTATCGAGGGATATCCACCATTCTACTAAAGCACTGTAGGTGAGCCAACCACCATTATCCTTAATTACTAATCTAGGTGGGGTTATATTTCTGAGCTTTTAGGTGGGCGACAGAAAGTTGTGTGTATGCGTGCATGTGTTTGTGTGTGTGTGTGTGTGTAAGAGAGAGAGATAATTGTGTTCATTGACTTTTGGAAGGCTGTGTTCTTCCTCATCAACCATTTAAGCTCCATTAAGCACCAAGAACCATTAGAAGACTGTGTGGGTGTGCATGTAAATGTGTGTGTGTGTGTGTGTTTCGGTGACTGTATACTCGTGTGTTCATAATACATCCATCCATAAACGACTAGGATCCTCCATTATCAAGACTAAGCAAAGATTGGTTGGTTGATAGGTGGGGTCCCTACGGTATATGACCTAGAGGGAAATGAATGGAGCGGCCTGCACTACCTGAGGATCAGAAAAATAATCACTAACAAGTGATGCCACTGGCTGGACTGAAACACACACTGCATGGTCAAACTATACCGCAGTGAAACTGTTACATCATTGTTACAGTGGTGCCATGTCCTAGCTCAGCTTGAAATGTATACGCCCTAACCAGCTGTGTGTGTGAGTTGTCACTATACACACGTCTGTGTAGATAACGACCGCTGAGGTCAGCCATCCTCAATAGGCTGTCACGCCCTGACCTTAGTTATCTATGATTTCTTTATTATTTTGGTTAGGTCAGGGTGTGACGAGGGTGGGTATGCTTGTTTTGTATTGTCTAGGGTTTTTGCATGTCTAGGGGTGTTTGTAAGTCTAGGCATATGTAGGTCTATGGTGGCCTTAATTGGTTCCCAATCAAAGCCAGCTGTTTATCGTTGTCTCTGATTGGGGATCATATTTAGGTTGCCATTTACCCTTTTGGTTTTGTGGGTTCTTGTCTATGTGTAGTTGCCTGTCCAGCACTTTTTGTAAAGCTTCACGGTTCGTTTTGTTGTTTTGTTAGTTTTGTTCAGTGTTCATTCTTAATATAATAAAGAGAATGTACGCATACCACGCTGCGCCTTGGTCTCCTCCCTACGACGGCCGTGACAGAAGAACCCACCATAAAAGGACCAAGCAGCGTGAAAAGGAGGAGCAGCGTTTCATGGAGCAGACAGCATGGACGAAATACTGGACGGTAAAGGATTCTGGACGTGGGAGGAGATTTTGGCAGGAGAGGATCGACTACCATGGAGGCAGGTGGAGATAGCACAGGATGAACGGCGACGATATGAGGGGACACGTTTAGCACGGAAGCCCGAGAGGCAGCCCCAATCATTTTTTGGGGGGGGCACACGAGGGGATTGGCTGAGTCAGGTTGGAGACCTGAGCCAACTCCTTGTGCTTACCGTGGGGAGCGTGTGACTGGTCAGGCACCGTGTTATGCAGAAATGCGCACGGTGTCTCCAGTTCGCATTCATAGCCCGGTGCGATCTATTCCAGCTCCTCGCATTTGCCAGGCTAGAATGGGCATCCAGCCAGGATGCATTGAGCCAGCTCTACGTTCCGGATCTCCAATGCGTCTCCACGGCCCAGTGTATCCTGTGCCTCTTTCCCGCACTCAACCTGAGGTGCGTGTCCCCAGCCGGTACCACCAGTTCCGGCACCACGCACCAGGCCTCCAGTGCGCTTCCACAGTCCAGTACGTCCTATTCCTCCTCCCCGCACTCGCCCTGAGGTGCGTGTTATCAGCCCGGTACCACCAGTTCTGGCACCACGCATCAGGCCTCCAGTGCGCTTCCACAGTCCAGTACATCCTGTTCCTCTTCCCCGCACTCGCCCTGAGGTGCGTGTCCTCAGCCCGGTACCACCAGTTCCGGCACCACGCATCAGGCCTCCAGTGCGCTTCCACAGTCCAGTACGGCCTGTGTCTCTTCCCCGCACTCGCCCTGAGGTGCGTGTCCTCAGCCCGGTACCACCAGTTCCGGCACCACGCATCATGCATCCAGTGCGCTTCCATAGTCCAGAGCTTCCGGCGACAGTACCCAGTCGAGAGCTTCCGGCGACAGTACCCAGTCCAGAGCTTCTGGCGACAGTACCCAGTCCAGAGCTTCCGGCGACGTTTCACAATCCGGAACCTCCAACGACAGGCCACAGTCTGGAACTTCCAACGACGGGCCACAGTCTGGAACCTCCAACGACGGGCCACAGTCCGGGACATCCAACGACAGGCCACAGTACGGGACCTCCAACGACAGGCCACAGTCCGGAACTTCCAACGACGGGCCACAGTCCGGAATCTCCAACGACGGGCCACAGTCCGGAACCTCCTATGACGGGCCACAGTCCGGAACCTCCAACGACGGGCCACAGTCCGGAACCTCCAACGACGGGCCACAGTCCGGAACCTCCAACGACGGGCCACAGTCCTTAACCTCCAGCGGCAGACCACAGTCCTTAACCTCCAGCGGCAGACCACAGTCCGGAGCCTCCAGCGACGATCCCCAGTCCGGAGCCTCCAGCTATGGTCCCCAGTCCGTGGTCTCCACCGACGATCCCCAGCCCGGGGTCTCCAGCGACGGTCCCCAGCCCGGGGTCTCCAGCGACGGTCCCCAGCCCGGGGTCTCCAGCGACGGTCCCCAGCCCGGGGTCTCCAGCGACGGTCCCCAGTCCGGAGCCTCCAGCGACGGTCCCCGGCCCGGGGCCTCCAGCGACGGTCCCCAGCCCGGGGTCTCCAGCGGCGGTCCCCATCCCGGGGTCTCCAGCGACCTACAAAGGCGGAGGGATCAGTGTAAAGAGGGGGGGCGGCGTCCAGAACCAGAGCCGCCACCGAGGGTAGATGCCCACCTGGACCATCCCCTATAAGTTCAGGTTTGCGGTCGGGAGTCCGCACCTTTGGGGGGGGGGGGGGGGTACTGTCACGCCCTGACCTTAGTTATCTATGTTTTCTTTATTATTTTGGTTATGTCAGGGTGTGACAAGGGTGGGTATGCTTGTTTTGTATTGTCTAGGGTTTTTGTGAGTCTAGGCATATGTAGGTCTATGGTGGCCTGAATTGGTTCCCAATCAGAGGGTTGCCATTTACCCTTTTAGTTTTGTGGGTTCTTGTCTATGTGTAGTTGCCTGTCCAGCACTTTTTGTAAAGCTTCACGGTTCGTTTTGTTGTTTTGTTAGTTTTGTTCAGTGTTCATTCTTAATATAATAAAGAGAATGTACACATACCACGCTGCGCCTTGGTCTCCTCCCTACGACGGCCGTGACATAGGCAGACAACGGTCCGGATCCGGACCCAGAATTAAAGTAAAACATTTCATTTTATGTAATCAAGTTGGGCTTTCAACTTTTTGCTGTTATTTGCACATGAAACTTAACCCTAATTTGCTACAAGGGCGCCATACTGTCTGTAAAACAACACATTTCACTGCATCTATCCAGTGTATGTGACAATGAAACATATATAAAAAAATATTTATATATATATACATACTACCAGTCAAGGGTTTTTCTTTATTTTTACTATTTTCTACATTGTAGAATAATAGTGAAGACATCAAAACTATGAAATAACATATATAGAATCATGTAGTAACCACAAAACTGTTAAACAAATCAAAATATATTTATATTTGTGTCAAGTTGTCTAGGTGTTATAATTATTTCAGCTCTGCCCAAACTTGAAAACGGCTTGCTCAACCCGTGAAGGATGCAAAGGGACAACTCAATTCCTTTCCAGTGTTTTATTATGGTTTTGATGCCATTTGTTGAATATGTTGAAACAGTTGATTTGTTGAATAGAGTAGTTGAATGACAGAGGAATAGGGAATAGGGAATAGGAATAGGTTGATAACCTTAAACAGAGAATAAACGTGCATTATTTTACACAATAAACAATGCATGACACAGCAACAAAGCATGCTTTGAATAAAGTAAACGTTTAAACAATTTAATCTAGCACTTCAAGCAATTACTTCTGCAGTCAGAAAATATCCACAACAAAAGAAGTCACCGCTCCTACCAGAGTTACCCATGTAAATTGTGCTAAGCACTGGATGCAACATAATAAATAATTCCAAACATTACATACCAGTTGCGTCTTTAGGGTTGAACAATGAGCTGTTTGTATGTTGAGGACCCAAGCAAAGCTAAGCCCAAACATTTTATACCCATGCTTATCTGCCAGGTGCGCATGTAAAAGTAGTCCCTCCAGAAATCCTGGCTCAATTTTTTAGTTCCACCCGTGTTTTTGGGTTATCTGCCCTCTTGAGGCCTGGAGTTCTTTAAAGGAAGAGCTGCCATTGTGCTCATGTTTTGAGTGTTCTGTTTTTGACGCAACAATTTGAGATTCTTCAAAGTCGCCACCCTTTGCCTTGATGACAGCTTTGCACACTCTTGGCATTCTCTCAACCAGGTTCATGATGTAGTCACCTGGAATGCATTTAAATTAATAACAGGTATGCCTTGTTAAAAGTTCATTTGTGGATTGTCTTTCCTTCTTAAGCCAATCAGTTGTGTTGTGACAAAGTAGGGCTGGTATACAGAAAATAGCTCTATTTGGTAAAAGACCAAGTCCATTATGGCAAGTACAGCTCAAATATCAAATCAAATCAAATGTATTTATATAGCCCTTCGTACATCAGCTGATATCTCAAAGTGCTGTACAGAAACCCAGCCTAAAACCCCAAACAGCAAGCAATGCAGGTGTAGAAGCACGGTGGCTAGGAAAAACTCCCTAGAAAGGCCAAAACATAGGAAGAAACCTAGAGAGGAACCAGGCTATGAGGGGTGGCCAGTCCTCTTCTGGCTGTGCCGGGTGGAGATTATAACAGAACATGGCCAAGATGTTCAAATGTTCATAAATGACCAGCATGGTCAAATAATAATAATCACAGTAGTTGTCGAGGGTGCAGCACCTCAGGAGTAAATGTCAGTTGGCTTTTCATAGCCGATCATTAAGAGTATCTCTACCGCTCCTGCGGTCTCTAGAGAGTTGAAAACAGCAGGTCTGGGACAGGTAGCATGTCCGGTGAACAGGTCCGGGTTCCATAACCGCAGGCAGAACAGTTGAAACTGGAGCAGCAGCACGGCCAGGTGGACTGGGGACAGCAAGGAGTCATCATGTCAGGTCGTCCTGAGGCATGGTCCTAGGGCACAGGTCCTCCGAGAGAGAGAAAGAAAGAGAGAAAGAGAGAATTAGAGAGAGCATACTTAAATTCACACAGGACACCGGATAAGACAGAAGTACTCCAGATATAACAAACTGACCCTAGCCCCCCGACACAAACTAATGCAGCATAAATACTGGAGGCTGAGACAGGAGGGGTCAGGAGACACTGTGGCCCCATCCGATGATACCCCCGGACAGGGCCAAACAGGAAGTATATAACCCCACCCACTTTGCCAAGGCACAGCCCCCACACCACTAGAGGGATATCTTCAACCACCAACTTACCTTCCTGAGACAAGGCCAAGTATAGCCCACAAGAATCTCCGCCACGGCACAACCCAAGGGGGGGCGCCAACCCAGACAGGAAGATCACGTCAGTGACTCAACCCACTCAAGTGACGCACCCCTCCTAGGGATGGCATGAAAGAGCACCAGTAAACCAACTCGGAAAGATAGGTAGGAGCAAGCCCATGTAACGCTTTGTAGGTTAACAGTAAAACCTTGAAATCAGCCCTTGCCTTAACAGGAAGCCAGTGTAGGGAGGCTAGCACTGGAGTAATATGATCAAATTTTTTGGTTCTAGTCAGGATTCTAGCAGCCGTATTTAGCACTAACTGAAGTTTATTTAGTGCTTTATCCGGGTAGCCGGAAAGTAGAGCATTGCAGTAGTATAACCTAGAAGTAACAAAAGCATGGATAAATTTTTCTGCATCATTTTTGGACAGAAAATGTCTGATTTTTGCAATGTTACGTAGATGGAAAAAAGCTGTCCTTGAAACAGTCTTGATATGTTCGTCAAAAGAGAGATCAAGGTCCAGAGTAACGCCGAGGTCCTTCACAGCTTTATTTGAGACGACTTTACAACCATCAAGATTAATTGTCAGATTTAACAGAAGATCTCTTTGTTTCTTGGGACCTAGAACAAGCATCTCTGTTTTGTCCGAGTTTAAAAGTAGAACGTTTTCAGCCATCCACTTCCTTATGTCAGAAACACAGGCTTCTAGCGAGGGCAATTTTGGGGCTTCCACATGTTTCATTGAAATGTACAGCTGTGTGTCATCCGCATAGCAGTGAAAGTTAACATTATGTTTCGAATGACATCCCCAAGAGGTAAAATATATAGTGAAAACAATAGTGGTCCTAAAACGGAACCTTGAGGAACACCGAAATGTACAGTTGATTTGTCAGATGACAAACCATTCACAGAGACAAACTGATATCTTTCCGACAGATAAGATCTAAACCAGGCCAGAACTTGTCCGTGTAGACTAATTTGGGTTTCCAATCTCTCCAAAAGAATGTGGTGATCGATGGTATCAAAGGCAGCACTAAGGTCTAGTAGCACGAGGACAGATGCAGAGCCTCGGTCTGACGCCATTAACCTTTCTCGCCCAGGGGTTCCGCTAGCGGAACACCCACAACATTCCGCTGAAAAGGCAGCGCGCAAAATTCAAAAATATTTTTTTGAAATATTTAACTTTCACACATTAAAAGGTCATTTACCACCTTCACAAGTGCAGTCTCAGTGCTATGATGGGGTCTAAAACCAGACTGAAGCATTTCGTATACATTGTTTGTCTTCAGGAAGGCAGTGAGTTGCTGTGCAACAGCTTTTTCAAAAAAAATTGAGAAGAATGGAAGATTCGATATAGGCCGATAGTTTTTTATATTTTCTGGGTCAAGGTTTGGCTTTTTCAAGAGAGGCTTTATTACTGCTACTTTTAGTGAGTTTGGTACACATCCGGTGGATAGAGAGCCGTTCATTATGTTCAACATAGGAGGGCCAAGCACATGAAGCAGCTCTTTAAGTAGTTTAGTTGGAATAGGGTCCAGTATGCAGCTTGAAGGTTTAGAGGCCATGATTATTTTCATCGTTGTGTCAAGAGATATAGTACTAAAACACTTAAGTGTCTCTCTTGATCCTAGGTCCTGGCAGAGTTGTGCACTCAGGACAGCTGAGCTTTGGAGGAATACGCAGAGCATTTCAAGAACTTTGAAAGTTTCTTCAAGTACATGATGAAACTGGCTTGGAGGATTGCAACAGGAAAGATAGACCAAGAGTTACCTCTGCTGCAGACGATAAACTCATTAGAGTTAATTGCACATCAGATTGCAGGACAAAAATATACTTCACAGAGTTCAAGTAACAGACACATCTCAACATCAACTGTTCAGAGGAGACTGTGTGAAACAAATATTCATGGTCGAATTTCTGCAAAGAAACCACTACTAAAGGACACCAATAAGAAGAATAGACTTACTTGGGCCAAGAAACACTATCAATGGATATTAGACCGGTGGAAATTTGTCCTTTAGTCCTGATGAGTCCAAATTTGAGATTTTTGGTTCCAACCGCTATGTCTTTGTGTGACACAGAGTATGTGAACGGATGATCTCTGCATGTGTGGTTCCCACAGTGAAGCATGGAGGAGGAGATGTGATGGTGTGGGGGTGCTTGACTGGTGACACTGTCAGTGATTTATTAAGAATTCAAGGCACACTTAAAACTGCAAAATCTTATCTCCGCCAACAGGAGGAGTGTGAACAGTTTGGTGATGCATGGGTCGCGAGGAGGGGTTTGTTACTACACTAATAAATACAAATATCTATCCGGACCTTTGCCTCATAGGAAATGTGTTTGACCGGACCTTCTCAAATAGTATTTGAGTACCCTGGACTTAGGTTAAACAACCCTGTGGGGCTCCTCACTATAGTTCACCTTGGTAATTACAGTGGTTGTTACGCTCACTGCTAATGGCTCTGGTTAAGTGAGTGTTTGAGAGAGTCAGTGAGTTAGTGTGTGCACAGACGCTTTATAGGTGTGTGTGTATGACAGTGCATGCCAGTCTGTCAGAGGCTTGCGTGACAGACTAGTTCAGTGTTCTGCTGAGGTAAGGTCTCCCAGTGTTTATCCAGCATCCATCTTGGCTTATCACTGTTGTTGATGGAAAATATGTCTAAATACCTCCCCCCTCGCTCCTCTCTCTCTCTTTCTCTGCCCTCAAATCTGTCCATCTCAGTTTTTTATTCATTCTCTCTGTGTATAATACTCTCCCTCAGTAATTTCCTTCTCCTTTTATCGCTTTCGTGTAGAAGCATTATTGAGGGTAGTGGTTAGGGCAGATCTGGGTGAGTCAGTGAGTAAAGGCTCAGCAGTTCTATGTGAATAATAGATGTTGGTGGGTGAGTACTGATCGTTGTAAAGCAGATCTATGTCTGTGTGTGAGCACGGTAGAATGGTTTGTAGAGAATTACCAGGTAATCTGTGTCAGTATGTCAGTGTTGTGGATACTGTATTTGTAGTGCAGTGTGTTAGTGCAGTCCACTGTGGCTCAGTAGAGCTGATGTGATGTGAGTGAGCCGTGTGTTTCCAGGCAGGCGCTCCACCTCTCAGACCAACTACAGTGTTTCCCAACTCCAGTCCTCCAGTACCCCCAACAGCACACATTTATGTTGTAGCCCCGGACAAATTCAACTTGTCAATTAATCATCAAGCCCTCAATGAGTTAAATCAAGTGAGTTTGTCTGGGGCTACAACAAAAATGGGTGCTATTGGGGGTACTGAAAGACTGCTATAATACACACTGGCTGACTGAATGACTGAGTGACTCCTGAAGGGCACACAGAGAACAAGTCACACACAGGGGGATTTTACTGGAGAGTAGGAAGCTGTCGTGTGTGTGCGTGTGTGTGTGCTGCGTGTTGTGTGTACATTTGCGCTTGCACTTTTATTGGAAAAATGCACTGGGTTTTTCATAATAAACCGTTGTCTACCTACGTTGTTTATCTGGTATATTTTCTCCTGATGTCCTGCCTATCTCTGTTACTACATCCACATGTGTTCACACACCAAGCTACACGTTTGTATTTCTCTCTCTCTGTTCTATGTTGCAGTGCTGCGTCTACTGAAGGAGAGAGCTGACCCCAACACTCCTATCTCCTCTGGAGGATCTCTTCTACACCTGGTAAAAATACACATGCACACACACATGCACTCACACGACCACATCCACCTGCTGTTTTTCAATTGGCTCACCATTATCCGACCACGCCTCTCTCTTCCTCGCTCTCTCTATCTCTTTCTCTCTCTTTCGCTCTCTTTTTCTCTCTTTCTCTCTCTCTCTCTTCATCCCATAGTGTGCTCGTCATGACAATGTGTTTGCGGCTGAAGTTCTGATCGAGCAAGGGTTAAACGTCAACTTGCAGGATGAGGACCTCTGGACAGCCCTGCACATAGCGTGTGTGTGTGACCACGCCGACATGGTGCTGCTACTACTGCTGGTGAGAAACACACACACACACACACACACACATTTATATATACAAACCTCTCTGGGATAGCGGGACGGTAGCGTCCCACCTGGCCAATAGCCAGGGAAAATGTAGAGCGACAAATTCAAAAAAATTAGATAACATCAAACTTTCATTAAATCACACATATAAGATATCAAATTAAAGCTACACTCGTTGTGAATCCAGCCAACATGTCAGATTTCAAAAAGGCTTTTCGGCGAAAGCATAAGATGCTATTATCTGATGGTAGCACAATGTCAACAAAGAGAATGTAGCATATTTCAACCATGCCGGCGCTACTCAAAACGCAGATATAAAATATAAAACATGCATTACCTTTGACGAGATTGTTTTGTTGGCACTCCAATATGTCCCATAAACATCACAAATGGTCCTTTTGTTCGATTAATTCCGTCCATATATGTCCAAATTGTCCATTTATTTGTCCCGTTTGATCCAGAAAAAACAGCTTCCACTTTGAAGAACGTCACTACAAAATATCTAAAAAATGACCTCTAAACTTTGCCAAAACATTTCAAACTACTTTTGTAGTACAACTTAAGGTATTTGTAAACGTTAATAATCGATCAAATTGAAGACGGGTCTATCTGTTTTCAATACAGGAGGACAACAAACTAATGCTACTTTTCAAGTCTTGAGCAACTCTCAAACAGTACACATGATGTTACTCTACTTCCTGATGGCCTTCTTCTTCATTGCACAAATGAATATCCTCAACCTATTTCCTAAGACTGGTGACATCCAGTGGAAGCAGTAGGAACTGAGAACAGGGTGATCAGAAATGTTGTATTCCAATGAAAATTCATTGAACAGACAGTGACATAAAAAAATAAATGGTTAGTCCTCAGGGTTTTGCCTGCTACATAAGTTATGTTATACTTACAGACATGATTCAAACAGTTTTAGAAACTTCAGGGTGTTTTCTATCCAAATCTACTAATAATATGCATATCTTATATTCTGGGGATGAGTAGAAGGAAGTTGAAATTGGGCACGCTATTTTTCCCAAAGTGAAAACTCTGCCCCCTATCCTAGAGAAGATACAGTTGAAGTCGGAAGTGAAACTGAGTCAGTTTTATAGGCCTCCTTGCTCGCACACGCTTTTTCAGTTCTGCCCACAAATGTTCTATGGGATTGAGGTCAGGGCTTTGTGATGGCCACTCCAATACCATGACTTTGTTGTCCTTAAGCCGTTTTGCCACAACTTTGGAAGTATGCTTGGGGTCATTGTCCATTTGGAAGACCCATTTGTGACCAAGCTTTAACTTTCTGGCTGATATCTTGAGATGTTGCTTCAATATATTCACATAATTTTCCATCCTCACGATGCCATCTATTTTGTGAAGTGCACCAGTCCCTCCTGCAGCAAAACACCCCCACACATGATGCTGCCACCCCGTGCTTCATGGTTAGGATGGTGTTCTTTGTCTTGCAAGCATTCCATTTTTTCCTTTCAAACATAACGATGGTCATTATGGCCAAACAGTTTTATTTTTGTTTCATCAGACCAGAGGACATTTCTCCAAAAAGTACAATCTTTGTCACCATGTGCATTTGCAAACCGTAGTCTGGCTTTTCTATGGTGGTTTTGGAGCAGTGGCTTCTTCCTTGCTGAGCAGCCGTTCAGGTTATATCGATATAGGACTTGTTTGACTGTGGATATAGATACTTTTGTACCTGTTTCCTCCAGCATCTTCACAACGTCCTTTGCTGTTGTTCGCGTCTCCTTCCTGAGCAGTATGATGGCTGCGTGGTCCCATGGTGTTTATACTTGCGTACTATTGTTTGTACAGATGAACATGGTAGGCATTTGGAAATTGCTCCCAAGGATGAACCAGACTTGTGGAGGTCCACAATTTTTTTTCTGAGGTCTTGGCTGATTTCTTTTGATTTTCACATGATGTCAAGCAAAGAGGCATTGACTTTGAAGGTAGGCCTTGAAATACATCCACAGGTACACCTCCAATTGACTCAAATCATGTCAATTAGCCTATCAGGAGCTTCTAAAGCCATTTAATTTTCTGGGATTTTCCAAGCTGTTTAAAGGCACAGTCAACTTAGTGTATGTAAACTTCTGACCCACTTGAATTGTGATTCAGTGAATTATATTTGAAATAATTTCTCTGTAAACAATTGTTGGAAAAATTACTTGTGCCATGCACAAAGTAGATGACCTAACCGACTTGCCAAAACTATAGTTCGTTAACAAGAAATTTGTGGAGTGGTTGAAAAACAAGTTTTAATGACTCCAACCTAAGTGTATGTAAACTTCTGACTTCAACTGTATATATATATATATATATATATATATATATATATATATATACCTATACTATACACTATATATATATATATATATATATATATACTGTATATCTATATATATATATATTGATATACACACATATACACACACGTAGTACGTATGGATAAAAAAGAGCTGGTCCTATGGAGAGTAGATCCTTGCAGTATCATAACGGTTTGGGTCAGGTCTGGTGTCTGCAGTATTAGACTATCAGAGGGGTTTGGATCAGGTCTGGTGTCTGCAGTATTAGACTATCAGAGGGATTTGGATCAGGTCTGGTGTCTGCAGTATTAGACTATCAGAGGGGTTTGGATCAGGTCTGGTGTCTGCAGTATTAGACTATCAGAGGGGTTTGGATCAGGTCTGGTGTCTGCAGTATTAGACTATCAGATGGGTTTGGATCAGGTCTGGTGTCTGCAGTATTAGACTATCAGAGGGGTTTGGATCAGGTCTGGTGTCTGCAGTATTAGACTATCAGATGGGTTTGGATCAGGTCTGGTGTCTGCAGTATTAGAATATCAGAGGGGTTTGGATCAGGTCTGGTGTCTGCAGTATTAGACTATCAGAGGGGTTTGGATCAGGTCTGGTGTCTGCAGTATTAGACTATCAGAGGGGTTTGGATCAGGTCTGGTGTCTGCAGTATTAGACTATCAGAGGGGTTTGGATCAGGTCTGGTGTCTGCAGTATTAGACTATCAGAGGGGTTTGGATCAGGTCTGGTGTCTGCAGTATTAGACTATCAGAGGGGTTTGGATCAGGTCTGGTGTCTGCAGTATTAAGACTATCAGATGGGTTTGGATCAGGTCTGGTGTCTGCAGTATTAGACTATCAGAGGGGTTTGGATCAGGTCTGGTGTCTGCAGTATTAGACTATCAGATGGGTTTGGATCAGGTCTGGTGTCTGCAGTATTAGACTATCAGAGGGGTTTGGATCAGGTCTGGTGTCTGCAGTATTAGACTATGAGAGGGGTTTGGATCAGGTCTGGTGTCTGCAGTATTAGACTATCATAGGGGTTTGGATCAAGTCTGGTGTCTGCAGTATTAGACTATCAGAGGGGTTTGGATCAGGTCTGGTGTCTGCAGTATTAGACTATCATAGGGGTTTGGATCAGGTCTGGTGTCTGCAGTATTAGACTATCAGAGGGGTTTGGATCAGGTCTGGTGTCTGCAGTATTAGACTATCAGAGGGGTTTGGATCAGGTCTGGGGTTCTGCTGATTATGTCCAGAGTGAGACAGGAACAGCTTTAAAGGAGGGGACAGGAGCAGGCAGAGGTGGAGGCATGGAGGTTGGGCTGTGTTTGGTTTGGTGTTAGGTCCTATTCTGGTTATGTTGATTGGGTCTGGTGTGGTAGTGTGGCAGCAGACTCTGTATGGTGGGGTGGGCTTGAAATACACTCAGGGGAGATGTGGCTGTGTTTGAAGAGTTGCCAGAAAGAGCGAGAGAGAGAGTATGTGTGTCTGTGTATTCACCTCCCCTCTTCCTCTTTCTATCAGAGCAGTGTTTGATTTCCCTAAAGCAGTGCTGCAAGAGGAGAGCTGCATCAGTGGGTCTGTGTGTGATATAAATATGCCAAACACTACTCCTGCCAAGGGGACCACTTGAGTGAGAGAGTGAGAGAGACTCTAAATGTCTTCCATTCACTTTCAACTGAGACCCACTTTCTAGCTAATGAGGTCACATCTACAGTACTCACACAATATTCAGCTTTACTGTCAGTCAGGAGAGAGAGGTATGGAATGTTAGGGTGAGAGAAGGGTAAGATGAAAGATTTTCAAGCTACTGTAAACAAAATGATTACATGCCTCTTCAGCTTCCCTCTGGTAAATGATGAGGGATGTGTGTAAGTGTCTGTGCGGCCTGTGTGTGTTTGTGTGAGCAAGCTCAATGAAAGAATGACTGAGATTCCCCCCAAAAATGAATGGCTGTGCATGTGTGTATCTTTCTCTGTGTGTGTGTCCCTCTCTCTCTCTCTCTCTGTCTCTCTCTCTCTGTGTGTTTGTGTGCGTGCATGTGTAAATGTATGTGTGTTCCTCAGAGTAAGATAACATATATTACAGAATTATCAGAAGGGTACAGGAGGACGGCTGAAAGGAGAGCTGAGGCAGAGACTGAGTAAAAATAGCTATTTTTTGAAGCTGTTACAGCCTCTGTTTCCCTTTCTCTTTCTGCCTTCCTGACACCACATGTCTTCTCCAGCACTGAGCCTGCCAATGCACAGTCACTCTGCTCTGATCCCAAATAAGACCGCAATCAGGGCATTTTTTGTTGATCATTCCTATGTAACTGCTGATAAACATGATAAACATAAAACTGATTTACACAATCAGTGTTTTGTAGTGAGTGTTTATACTATTAGTGTTATGTTGTGCATTCTAAGGCATTATACAATTGTTATAGATGCTCTTGAAATACAGTGCATTCAGAAAGTATTCAGACCCCTTCACTTTCTAACCTTTTTAGTTACATCACAGCCTTATTCTAAAATGGATTGAATAGTTTCCCCCCCTCATCAATCTACACACAATACCCAATAATGGCAAAGTAAAAACAGGTTTTGAGAAATGTTGGCAAATGTATATATATATATATATATATATATTCTTTAAATACCTTATTTGTGTTAGTATTTAGACCCTTTGCTATGACAATCAAAATTTAGCTCAGGTGCATCCTGGTTACATTGATCATCCTTGAGATGTTTCTAAAACTTCATTGGAGTCCACCTGTGGTAAATTAAATTGATTGGACATGATTTGGAAAGGCACACACTTGTCTATATAAGGTCCCACAGTTGACAGTGCATGTCAGAGCAAAAACCAAGCCATGAGGTAGAACGAATTGTCCGTAGAGCTCATTGTGTCGAGGCACAGATCTGGGGAAGGGTCCCAAAACATGTCTGCAGCATTGAAGGTCCCCAAGAACACAGTGGCCTCCATCATTCTTAAATGAAAGAAGTTTGGAATCACCAAGCCTGGCTGCCCGGCCAAACTGAGCAATCGGGGGAGAAGGGCTTTGGTCAGGGAGGTGACCAAGAACCTGATGATCACTCTGACAGAGCTCCAGAGTTCCTCTGTGGATATGGGAGAACCTTCCAGAAGGACAACCATCTCTGCAGCACTCCACCAACCAGGCCTTTATGGTAGAGTGGCCAGACGGAAGCCACTCCTCAGTAAAATGCACATGACAGCACGCTTGGAGTTTGCCAAAAGGCACCTAAAGGACTCTCAGACCATGAGAAACAAGATTCTCTGTTCTGATGAAACCAAGATTGAACATTTTGGCATGAATGCCGTGCGTCAAGTCTGGAGGAAACCAGGCACCTCTCATCACCTGGCCAATACCATCTCTGCGGTTCACCATGGTGGGGGCAGCATCATGCTGTGGGAATGTTTTTCAGCGGCAGGGACTGGGAGACTAATCAGGATCAAGGGAAAGACGAACAGAGCAAAGTACAGAGAGATCCTTGATGAAAACCTGCTCCAGAGCGCTCACGACCTCAGACCGGGGCGAAGGTTCACCTTCCAGCAGGACAACAACCTTAGGCACACAGCCAAGACAACGCAGGAGTGGTTTCGGGGATAAGTCTCTGAATGTCCTTGAGTGGCCCAGCCAGAGCTCAGACTTGAACATGATCGAACATCTCTGGAAGGACCTGAAAATAGCTCTGCAGCATTGCTCCCTATCCAACCTGACAGAGTTTGAGAGAATCTACAGAGAAGAATGGGAGAACCTCCCCAAATACATGTGTGCCAAATGTGTAGCGTCATACCCAAGAAGACTCAAGGCTGTAATTGCAGCCAAAGGTGCTTCAACAAAGTACTGAGTAGAGTCTGAATATTTATTTAAATGTGATATTTCCGTAGTTTTTTTTTTCATATAGATTTGCAAAATTTTTCTAAAAACCTGTTTTTGCTTTGTCATTATGGGGTATTGTGTCACGTTCGTCGTAAGGATCGGACCAAGGCGCAGCGTGGTATGCGTACATTCTTTATTATAATAAGAATGAACACTGAACAAACTAACCAAAATAACAAAACGACACGTGAAGCTATACAAAACGAGTGCTGACAGGCAACTACACATAGACAAGAACCCACGAACACCAAAGGGAAAATTGCTACCTAAATATGATCCCCAATCAGAGACAACAATAAACAGCTGCCTCTGATTGGGAACCATATCAGGCCACCATAGACATACAAATCACCTAGACCTACAAAAACCCTAGACATACAAAAAACCATAGACAATACAAAAATGAATGTACCCACCCTAGTCACACCCTGACCTAACCAAAATATAAAGAAAACAGAGATATCTCAGGTCAGGGCATCACATATTGTGTGTAGATTGATGAAGGAAACAACTATTTAAGCAATTTTAGAATAAGGCTGTAATATAATAAAATGTGGAAAAAGTGAAGGGGTCTGAATAGTTTCTGAATACACTGTACATATACAGTATTCATATTAGGAAGTATTTCAGGGAGTTTCCCAAACAATGTGCTGGGTCTAATGTAGGGAACTTTAGTATTTTCAGAGTGATTCACCATATCAGAATGATTGACAGACTTACCTTTGATTGACATGTGAAGATATGCAAACAAAAATGTCCAGCTCATTCATGCAGTTATCCATTGTGTCATTCCTTTCATCTCCTCCTCCTCTCCATCCATGTCCTTGGGTTTCCATTCCTGCATCCTAAATAGAGGACAGTGTTTGTGCTGACAGAGATGACACAGTGGCTGTATTTGCTGGGATGGAGGGGGTAACATTATTGTCTCTCACCCTCTCTCTCTCTGTTTGCTAGTGCTAATGCTAATTATCTTATCACCACATTGCAAACAGCTGGTGTGGGAGGAAGCTTCCCAATTTTCCATGCACTCCCAATACCCATTCCCAACCCTGTTCCCAACCCCATTCTAAACCCCTATTCCCAGCTCCGGGTACTGCTCCGTCTCCCAACATCTTTCTGGCAGAATTTAGCCTGTCTGTGTGACTGCGAGAGGAGTGGAGGGGATTTTAGTCATGGAAATGTTCAGTTTGGTTATAAAACTATGACAGGAGCCAATAGGCAACAACAGAGTAGTGCTCCTTCATGCTAAATCTAGCCTGGCCTTATATTAAGTGTGTGTTCGGTTAAATTTGAGTTAAAGACTGTGTTTAGACAGACAGGCCAATTCTGATAATTTTTAAACTAATTGGTCTTTTGACCAATCTCATCAGATCTTTTCACATCATATATTTTTCAGAGCTGATCTGATTTGTCAAAATACCAATTAGTGGGGAAAAAATATCAGAATTGGGCTGCCTGTCTAAATGCAGCCATAGTGAGATATTCATCATTAATTTACAACTCATCCATGTTGGTTCCCCGTATGAGGATACTTATCCTCTACGATCAAACACCCCCCATGCATAATAACAATTATGAAGAGATGGCATAATTGTTTCTATAGTCTAGTCTAGTTGAGTAGCAATCTCTGTTTATGTGGCATTACCATAGCTCCCTAATCAAAGCCTTGAACCCATCATGGCATCGGTCCGTTATCATATCTGATTTAATTTCACAGTACCAATTAGGGTCTCCTGATTTGCATGGCTATCGAGGGCCATGCAGGCAGCAATT
This sequence comes from Salvelinus namaycush, assembly GCF_016432855.1. Classification (NCBI taxonomy): domain Eukaryota; kingdom Metazoa; phylum Chordata; class Actinopteri; order Salmoniformes; family Salmonidae; genus Salvelinus; species Salvelinus namaycush. Next base: position 14,618,906 of record NC_052325.1, read on the forward strand.
AGATAAGTGATTCGTGATTAGGAGCGAATTGGCAGGTTGTCCTTATTCTGTTCTAACATCTCCCAGAGGAAGTGATTGGTCCAAATAAGGAAAAATGTGACAAAACATGAAGGTATTAATTTAACTCGTCCAATAAGAAACACTTGTTTGAGGTTTACCGTTGCATGCCCTAATGAATACTCAGTGTTGGGGAAGCTACTCTGAAAATATTGTTTTTTCATTTTTTATTTAACTAGGCACGTCAGTTATGAACAAACTCTTATTTACAGTGACGGCCTACACCGGCCAAACACAGGCGGCGCTGGGCCAATTGCGCGCCGCTCTATGGGACTCCCAATCATAGATGGCTGTGATACAGCCTGGATTCAAACCATGGTGTCTGTAGTGACGCCTCAAGCACTGAGATGCAGTGCCTTAGAACTCTGCGCCATTCGGGAGCCTCGGGGACTTGGTCGTTTACCAAGCTACCAAGTACTTCACACTGGAAGAAGTTCAGCTACACTCAAGCTGCCCTTAAGAAACACAGTCAAACAGGAAGGAAATGATTGCCTACTCTACCCATATTTTATTTTATTTTTGCAAAAAAATGGTGTGTAGTTCCAGAAGTTAGCTACACCTCTACATGCCAAAAAAGTAGTTAACTACTGAAAACACAACCTAGAATTGAATTTAGTTAAACTACCACCAAGCTACAGCAAAATGTAGTTCAATTACTTCTTCAACTACATGTAGTTAACTACTCCCCATCACTGTGAGTACTACCATGATATCAGTTCTCTCATGTTACTGTAATCCTGTTATATTAGAGGATCGTTGGAGGTTTCTCTGCCTCGTCTGTCTGGAGTGGTCCTCTGATGTGTCACTTAGTGGTCCTCTGATGAGTCTTTAACCGACCTCTCAAACACACTTTGTCTAAACACGTCGGAAAGTTATGAGTAAACCCTGAAGTTTCTGCTTACTATTGTGTAACTCCTGACTGTCTGTTGCTGGGTGTTGATGGTACGGCTTACAGCAATCATCTTAATATTACTGGCTTCATTAAACTCCTCATGGCTTAAGATGGGAGATTGTGATTAAGTGGTTCTCCTGAGATCTTCTGTTGTTATGAAACTTCCTTTTAGATAGGTTTAGCCTGAGTCGTATAAGTCCCTCTGAAACTACAGTAGAAGACTGACCCACTTTTGGCATTTAAAAATGATCAGCTTCTTTTGTCTTTCAAATCCTAACGACATGGCCATGTCTAAACTCTTGTAAAATAGTGGAACTTAATATTATTTTCTGTCTTGATCCTGACTCCTTCCATAAATCTGAAAATTGTGATGTAATTTGTCTTAGCGTAGGGGACTAGTCCACATTGACTGTATAGCTAGTCCATTCTAAGCTCATTTATCTAGCTTTAGGATCATGGTGTGTTTAGCTCTTCTCCAGTGGGCTGCTGTCCCTACAGCCCTCCCAGGGGACAGTCCTACATCTTAGTTGTGGTTGGCATTGATCCCACCAGGGGCACGTTATGGCGTCTTGTTGTTAGGGCGACAAACGCTGATCCATCATAATGTGGCGGTGAGAGCTGAGCGTGTTGCGGTCAGCTTGTTAACCCCTGCTGCACGTGTGGCGCCCGGGAGACAACTGGACGCCGCTCGTTTCTACGTGTCAGTGGTTAATATCTGTAAACAGACGGATGATGCTCTGTCTTGATCGATGGGATGCCCCAGGATATAGCAGTCATATCAAGTCAAGTCTAACATTATTACTATTTCCATCTAGGATTACATTAGGATTAATGAGGTGGTCAAACTCATATTGCTCCTTGTGTTATTATATACCATTACATTTGTCTGCCGCTATGTATTGACTGCAAAGTTTGACATAATGGTAGGAGTCAGCTAAGTATAAGCTACAATGAATAAATAACACAATGCGTACATCAGAAGCCATCCTCCAGAGGTCCCAGTTGTTTTCCTCAGGAGAACCAGTTCAGTGGGTATAACAGTGTGTAGCCTACTGTAGTCTGACTGTAGCGCCAGACCAGGCTGTGTCAAGTGATGTCTCCATTAGGACAGTCCCCTATTGACCCAGGAGCTCAGAATGATAGGTCAGGGACACCACCTCTCCCCTATCTACTCTACACACACGCATGCACACATACACTCATTGTCCAGAGTGTGTGTCTGTGACAGTCTGTGGATAAGTCAATAACTGTCCCTCCCCACTCTCTGGTTTTCTGAAACCTGCAGAAAGACTGTATGATTGGCATATCTGGACTGGATGAAAAAAAGTATGAAAATAGACAGGCAGTAGGTACTCTCTCTCTCTCTCTCTATTCCTCTCTCTCTCTCTATGCTCTCCTTCTTACATCGATGAGCCCTTCCTCATGAATAGATACAAAGCACCAGCTGATGTTGAATGTTAAGTAATATATTCATTAACCCCTAACTAACCCTGCTAATGAGTGACAACAGCTCCTGCTAGACCAGACCATACAGATTGGTAGGCACTTTACCCAATGAAACAAAGGGGCAAACTCCAAACGCAGACCTCTCCACTATTTTAATAACATAACAATAACACCAGTTGAACTAAATGAATTGCGTTTTTATTTGCTTGACATTAATGACAGGGGTAGATTCATCATCTCTGATGTTTCCCTCGTGTTTAGAGATTGCAGAATTTTTTGTTCTTGGTTTTTGAGGTTTGAATTTTAGGGTCCAGGGCTCTGAGATATAAGGGTTTGGACTTTCAATTTTGGGGATTGGTGTTCAGCACTTGCAGGTCGCTCTCTATATCGCCTATATCCATCTGCTTGGTATTCCTCTTCCTCCGTTCTCTATCATCTGTAAAGCCCTTCCCCCTCCCACACACACACACACAAACCACACACACACACACACACACACACACACACACACACACAAAGACACATGACCCCCCCCCCCCCCCCCCTATGCACACACACACACACTTTTCTCTGTCTGCTTGAAGACTAGCCCATTAATCTTGGGCTGCATCCTAACATGGTTGTTAGAATTCTATTAGCTGTAAATATTCAATAAGGAACCTCACTTAAAGGTCCTGTCCCTCTTATCAGCCGCAGCCCAGCCACGATCATTACACTGCAAACTCTTTTATTGTTTAGGCAAATGACAAGCAGCGATTTATGGGGAGAGACTGACAATGGCGACGTGAAAGGAAATGTGTTAGTTTAAGTATGTTATAGAGGGGAGGAGATACAGCGAGAGGGAAAGTGAGAGAGAAATAAAAGAGAGGGGGAGAAAAAAGGTAAAGAGAGGAAGTGAGGCAAGGAAGAAAGGAGTGGTTACAACAGAGTTGACAAATCACAGAGTAGTTCCCGAGGGTAGTGGTGGGAGGAATGTTGAATCCCAACCATGTTTTACTTGTGTATGTTTAGACAAACAGCAGTCATTACACAGTCCATTTGTAGTCTGCCTGGGGGTATGTTGTTATCTCACACCCCAAGAGAAGGCAGCACTGGTAGGACTCTTCACTGTGTAAACACACATTCATCTTGTCACACACACACACACACTCACACTCTCTACCACTTGTCACACCCAACCCCCCCCCCCCCCCCCCCCCCCCCCCTCGATGATCCAAGGTCCCATCAACACACAGACACACAACACACACACACACGTGTCCCTGCCCTGGGGTCCCCACAATCCCATATGTAATGAGTTGTTTAATTCACTTCATTGAGTGTTAATGTCCCTGTGGCTCTCCTCAGGTTCACACTGCTGGGAGGGCCTGATAATTGGGCCTACTTTATCATCGATTCCTCTCTGATGAATGGCCTGAGAAACCACTCAATTTGTTTGTGTCTCCCTCCCCCCTCCCCTCCTCTATTCATTCTATGGTGGGTTTGATACGTTCCGGGTTTTCTGGAAGACTGGGGTGAATGTTCTACTTCAGGATGTGAACGGAAACATTCCACTGGACTACGCCACTGAGGGAACCGAGACCAGCTACATCCTCCGAAAACACCTAGAGGAAAACGGTAACACAATACTCCTCAAATGATTTAATGTCTGTTTTATGTAGTGTGTCATGTCGTGTTGTGTTATATTGTAGGACTATATGTGTTTATTGTGCAACAAACAGCCCTAGAAATGTTCACCTACACACTTTCACACTGTGAAAAATATTTTTATTTTCTGAATATTTTTTTCCCAATCTTTGCCACTTTTCCACCCACACACAATTACTCTTGTTTAAGACCTGTCCATTATCCCGGCAGTACGACATTTTGTTCTAGTCCATATAACGTGTTAATATAATGCCTGCTTCAATGTTCATTATTTTTTCACAGCAGTTAAAGGAGACTGAATAGAAAACGAAATAAAATGAGAAATGAATGAAAGAACATTTTTAATTTTACAAGCATGAAATAATGGCTTAATTTGAAAAAATGAAAATCAACGGATCGTAAATTATGTCAATACACACAATTATAATGTGAAGTGAGGAAACAGACTAAAATACTTAATTATAAGGAATGGTTTCATGGATGGTTGGCTGCCATATTGCCTGAGGGAAAGGTATTGATACTGTATATACAGTGATTTCAGAAAGTATTCAGACCCCTTCACTCTTTCCACATTTTGTTACGTTACAGCCTTATTCTAAAATGGATTGAACACATTTTGTTACGTTACAGCCTTATTCTAAAATGGATTGAACACATTTTTCCCTCATTAATCTACACATGATACAACATAATGACAAAGTGAAAAAAGGTTTTTAGAAATGTTTGCAAATGTATAAAAAAGATCAAAAACAGAAATACCTTATTTAGATAAGTATTCAGACCCTTTGCTATGAGACTAAAAATGAGCTCAGGTGCATCCTGTTTCCATTGATCATCCTTTAGATGTTTCCACAACTTCATTGGAGTCGACTTGTGGTAAATTCAAATGATTGCACGTGATTTGGAAAGGCACAAACCTGTCTATATAAGGTCCAACAGTTGAAAGTGTATGTCAGAGCAAAAACCAAGCCATGAGTTCGAAGGAATTGAGCTTCGCGATATGATTGTGTTGAGGCACAGATCTAGGGAAGGGTACCAAAAAAATCTGCAGCATTGAAGGTCCCCAAGAACACAGTGGATTCGTTGATTCATAAATGGAAGAAATTTGGAACCACCAAGACTCTTCCTAGAGCTGGCCGCACAGCCAAACTTAGCAATCGGGGGAGAAGTACCTCCCCGACCAAGAACCCGATGGTCACTCTGTCCCAACCACTACTACAGCTACAACACCGTGTCCTCTCTGTCCCAACCACGACTACTACTACACTGTGTCCTCTCTGTCCCAAACAATACTACTACTACTACACCGTGTCCTCTCTGTCCCAACCACGACTACTACTACACTGTGTCCTCTCTGTCCCAACCACTACTACTACTACTACACTGTGTCCTCTCTGTCCCAACCACGACTACTACTACACTGTGTCCTCTCTGTCCCAACCACTACTACTACTACTACTACACTGTGTCCTCTCTGTCCCAACCACTACTACTACTACTACACTGTGTCCTCTCTGTCCCAACCACTACTACTACTGCACTGTATCCTCTCTGTCCCAACCACCACTACCACTACTACACTGTGTCCTCTCTGTTCCAACCACCACTACTACTATGACACTGTGTCCTCTCTGTCCCAACCACCACTACTACTACTACACTGTGTCCTCTCTGTCCCAACCACTACTACTACTACTACACTGTGTCCTCTCTGTCCCAACCACTACTACTACTACACTGTGACCTCTCTGTCCCAACCACTACTACTACTACTACACTGTGTCCTCTCTGTCCCAACCACTACTACTACTACACTACACTGTGTCCTCTCTGTCCAACCACTACTACTACTACAACTGTGTGCCTCTCTGTCCAACCACTAACTACTACTACTCTACACTGTGTCCCTCTGTCCCAACCATACTACTACTACCTGTAACCTCTCTGTCCCAACCACTACTACTACTATACACTGTGTTTCTGTCCAACCATACTACAACTACAACACCGTGTCCTCTCTGTCCACCACTACTACTACTACACTGTGCCTCTCTGTCCCAACCACTACTACTAACTACACTGTGCCTCTCTGTCCAACAATACTACTACTACTACTACACTGTGTCCTCTCTGTCCCAACCACTACTACTACTACACTGTGCCTCTCTGTCCCAACCACTACTACTACTACTACACTGTGTCCTCTCTGTCCCAACCACTACTACTACTACACTGTGTCCTCTCTGTCCCAACAACTACTACTACTACACTGTGTCCTCTCTGTCCCAACCACTACTACTACTACTACACTGTGACATCTCTGTCCCAACCACTACTACTACTACTCACTGTGTCCTCTCTGTCCAACCACTACTACTACTACCTGTGTCCTCTCTGTCCCAACACACTACTACTACTACACTGTGTCCTCTCTGTCCAACAACTACTACTACTACTACACTGTGCTCTCTGTCCCAACCACTACTACTACTACTACTACACTGTGTCCTCTCTGTCCCAACCACTACTACTACTACTACACTGTGTCCTCTCTGTCCCAACCACTACTACTACTACGACACCAGGTCCTCTCTGTCCCAACAACTACTACTACTACACTGTGTCCTCTCTGTCCCAACAACTACTACTACTACACTGTGTCCTCTCTGTCCCACACCTCATCTACTACTACACTGTGTCCTCTCTGTCCCAACCACTACTACTACACTGTGACCTCTCTGTCCCAACCACTACTACTACTACTACTACACTGTGTCCTCTCTGTCCCAACCACTACTACTACTACACTGTGACCTCTCTGTCCCAACCACTACTACTACTACTACACTGTGTCCTCTCTGTCCCAACAACTACTACTACTACACTGTGAACTCTCTGTCCCAACCACTACTACTACTACTACACTGTGTCCTCTCTGTCCCAACCACGACTACTACAACACCGTGTCCTCTCTGTCCCAACCACTACTACTACTACACGGTGTCCTCTCTGTCCCAACCACTACTACTACACTGTGTCCTCTCTGTCCCAACCACTACTACTACTACACTGTGTCCTCTCTGTCCCAACCAGTACTACTACTACACTGTAACCTCTCTGTCCCAACCACTACTACTACTATTACACTGTGTAATATCTGTCCCAACCAGTACTACAACTACAACACCGTGTCCTCTCTGTCCCAACCACTACTACTACTACACTGTGACCTCTCTGTCCCAACCACTACTACTACTACACTGTGACCTCTCTGTCCCAACCACTACTACTACTACTACACTGTGTCCTCTCTGTCCCAACCACTACTACTACTACACTGTGACCTCTCTGTCCCAACCACTACTACTACTACTACACTGTGTCCTCTCTGTCCCAACCACTACTACTTTTACACTGTGACCTCTCTGTCCCAACCACTACTACTACTACTACACTGTGTCCTCTCTGTCCCAACCACTACTACTACTACACTGTGTCCTCTCTGTCCCAACAACTACTACTACTACACTGTGTCCTCTCTGTCCCAACCACTACTACTACTACTACACTGTGTCCTCTCTGTCCCAACCACCACTACTACTACACTGTGTCCTCTCTGTCCCAACAACTACTACTACTACACTGTGTCCTCTCTGTCCCAACCACTACTACTACTACTACACTGTGACCTCTCTGTCCCAACCACTACTACTACTACTACACTGTGTCCTCTCTGTCCCAACAACTACTACTACTACACTGTGTCCTCTCTGTCCCAACCACTACTACTACACTGTGACCTCTCTGTCCCAACCACTACTACTACTACTACACTGTGACCTCTCTGTCCCAACCACTACTACTACTACACTGTGACCTCTCTGTCCCAACCACTACTACTACTCTAACCTGTGTCCTCTCTGTCCCAACCAGTACTATCTTCTACTACACCGTGTCCTCTCTGTCCCAACCACACTACTACTACTAACACTGTGTCCTCCTGTCCCACCACTACTACTACACCACTGTGCTCTCTCTTCCCAACCACTACTACTACTACTACACTGTGTCCTCTCGTCCCAACCAGTACTACTACTACACTGTGTCCTCTCTGTCCCAACCACATCTACTACTATACTACTACACTGTGCCTCTCTGTCCCAACCACTACTACTACTACTCACTGTGTCCTCTCTGTCCCAACCACTACTATTACTACACACTGTGCCTCTCTGTCCCAACCACTACTACTACTACTACACTGTGTCCCTCTGTCCCCCACCTACACTTCTACCCTGTGACCTCTCTGTCCCAACCAGTACTACTACTACTACACTGTGTCCTCTCTGTCCCAACAACTACTACTACTACACTGTGTCCTCTCTGTCCCAACCACTACTACTACTACACTGTGACCTCTCTGTCCCAACCACTACTACTACTACTACACTGTGTCCTCTCTGTCCCAACCAGTACTACTACTACTACACCGTGTCCTCTCTGTCCCAACAACTACTACTACTACACTGTGTCCTCTCTGTCCCAACCACTACTACTACTACACTGTGTCCTCACTGTTCCAACCACTACTACTACTATTACACTGTGTCCTCTCTGTCCCAACCACTACTACTAATACACGGTGTCCTCTCTGTCCCAACCAGTACTACTACTACTAAACTGTTTCCTCTCTGCCCAAACCACTACTACTACACTGTGTCTTCTCTGTCCTGAACCACTACTACTACACTGTGTCCTCTCTGTCCCGAACCACACTACTACTACTACTACACTGTGTCTCTCTGTCCAAACAACACTACTACTACTACTACACTACACTGTGTTCTCTCTGTCCCTACCAGTACAACACTACTACTCTTGACAAAACAAAACTGACACCGAC